>NC_057812.1:517074082-517080475 GCF_018294505.1 Triticum aestivum
CCCACAAGGGGTGGCGCCCCCCATGGTGAGTCCGAATTGGACAATGGGAGGGGGCGCAGCCTCCCTTTCCTTCTCCTCCTCCTACTCCTTCCCCCTTTCCCCTTCCGGTAAAAGGTAAGGGGGGGGGGGGCAATTGGACTAGGGGTCCAAGTGGGCCTCCTCCTCTCTCCCTCCTTTATATACGGGGGTAGGGGGCACCTCTAAGCACATCAATGATTTCTTAGCCGTGTGCGGCGCCCCCCTCCACCGTTTACTCCTCTGATCATATTGTCGTAGTGCTTAGGCGAAGCCCTACGCGAATCACATCACCATCACCGTCACCACGCCGTCGTGCTGACGAAAATCGCCATCGACACTTTGCTGTATCAAGAGTTCTACGGACGTCATCGAGCTGAACGTGTGCTGAACTCTGAGGTGCCGTATGCTCGGTACTTGATCGGTTGAATCGAGAAGACGTTCGACTACATCAACCACGTTAAACTAACGCTTCCGCTTTCGGTCTATGAGGGTATGGGTAGACACTCTCCCCCTCTTGTTGCTATGCATCTCCTAGATAGATCTTGTGTGATCATATAATTTTTTTTGAAATTGCATGCTACGTTCCCCATCAGTTAGCAGCAACGACCCGGTTGGCAGCGACTCCGATCATCGGGGAGTCACCAGTCGCGGTTGAGAGTCGAAACGTAGTTGAGCTCTTATAGATGACCGTTGCACAGCAGGCGGCTTATTCCTACAGCCGTGATCGCGTGCACTCGACTCCCCACCCGAGTCGTAGTTACAGCTTGTCGGGGAAACTGATCCACCAACACCTATGGGGACCGGGCCCCTTTCGGTTCGGAGGGGGGCGGAGGCCGCGCAAAGAGCGGATCGAGGCAGTACACGCGAGCAGTTTTACCCAGCTTCGGGCCGCACGGATGAGTAAATCCCTACTGCTGCTTGTTTGTGTGTATTGAATTCTTGCTCAAGAGCGATGGACGCTGCCAGACCGAGCGTGAGAGTGTTCCTGGTGTTTCGAATCAGCCCCAACCTCTTCTACCTTGCACTTGGGCCTCCTTTTATACTTTCAAGGGGTCACCGACAGGTGGCAACATAGACTAGAAGGGTAAAAATGGAAAAGGATGCGGTAGGTGCAGCTACCGCTACTGTGGACACAGTGCACCCTACCTAACTCTGACGGCAGGGGACAAGGTCATTGAATGCCCGTCTGAGTTGCCTAAACAGTGCAAAAAGTGACCGTTAGGAGCGCCACCGTTTGCCACGATGGCCTTCTCTTCATCTCCGCTTGCCACCGCGTACCCCTGGCTGCACAGGCTCCCGCCATGCGCCCCTGAGGAAGCCTCATGGCGACACACGGGTGGGTGCGCTGGAGCGTGGGTACAGAGTGGCAGCGGGCCCCCGGCGAGTACCTTGTCGGGGTCGTCGTCTTGTCGATTCCAGAAGTTTGTCACTCACCGGACCTTGCCGGGACGTGCGGTGCATCGCGGCAAGTTTCTTGAAGTGCCGTGGTTGGCCTTCCCGGCAAGCTCCTCTTGCCGGGGCGTTGTCTCTTCCCGGCAAGATCCTCTTCCCGGGGCCTTGTCTCTTCATCTTGAATGCTTTGTTCTTGAATGTCTCCAAAGGAACCCACGGAGGACTCTGGCGGTCGTCCGGCAAGCCTTGCTGCACGGCGCTGCAACTGCCCGTGCACAAGTTCGGGATACTAGGGTACCCCTACTCTAGTACACCGACAGGAGCCCCCGGGCCTGGGCCACACACGGTGCCGAGCGCTGTTGGGCCAGGCCTAAAACAGGGCACGGGCACGCGCGGGGCCTGGGTTATGCCGAATCTAACTCCGTATCCACCGCGCCCCCCGTAACGGCACGCGTCAATCGCGGAGTCGTGGGAGAGATCGTGGGTGGTCGTTTATTTGGAATGCCGAAATGTCCGCCCCGTCCCTCTTTATAAGCAGGGGAAACAGGGGCATTTCCCCCACCTTCGCCCTTCGCTGCTGCAATCTCAGAAATCTCCGCCGCCCTCCTCCGCTTGCAGAGTTGAAAGAGGGCAGCGCTCCGCCCCCGTCGCTGCCGCCACCACCAGCGCCGTCGATCTCCCCCACCGCCTCCGCCATGCCTCCGAAGCCCGGGAAGGGGAAGGCCACGAAGGCCGCGGCCGCGAAAGCTGTGAAGTCGACCGAAGCGCAGCGGCTTGAGGCGCTGCGGAAGGAGCGGGCCACTTCCCCCCCGAGCTCTCCGCGAAGGAGCTGAGGGAGTGGTACTATCTCTTCTGGTCGACGGAGACGCGGGCGCATCCGCGCACGAAGGTACTCTCCGCCGTCGCCTCGCAAGCGGCTCCAGTTGGCGGATATCCTTTCTTCGCCGTGTTCTTCTATTGCGGTCTCTGCCCGCCATTCTCTGATTTCTTTTGCGACGTCATGAACACTTATGGACTCCACCTCCTTGACTTCACCCCCAACGCCGTTCTGACCATGGCAGTTTTCGCCCATCTATGCGAAAACTTTGTCGGAGTCCACCCCAACGTAGCTCTCTTTCGCCATTTCTTTATGCCTCGTGTCGAAAGAGGGGAACCTCTTGCCGGCGGGATTGCCTAGATCTCGCGGGCCGGCAAGAAGGAGACCTATCTGGAGGGGGAGCTCCGCAGCAAGTGGGACGAGTGGAGAGCAGATTGGTGCTGGGTTGTAGAAGAGAGCCCGCAGCCGTTCACCGCCCTGCGCCAAGCCCCAGCAGTGTGTGGCAATGACTGGAGCGCTCTGTCCGTGGACGACGACAAGCTGAAAATCGCCACCACTCGGATCTTGCGTCTCAGGCTTGCCGGGCTGACTGTAGGAGCTGTCGGCGCAGATTTCCTTCGCCGGCGCATCGCCCCTCTGCAGGCGAGGGGGAGACCCGCCTGGGAATTTGGAGGCCCGGCAGATATCATGAGGTTGCGCCCAGGCCTCAACTTCAATTTCACCGTCATAGAGTTGGACGGGATACTCAAGGAGATATTCAAGCACGACCCACAGCATCCCGAGTGGTTCAGGTTGCCGGCAGGCGTCGTTCCTCTGTGCAACAACTCCTCGCGCGACCGCATCTGCACCATGATGCCGTTGTGTGATTCGCACGGGATCGCTCCAACTTGGAAAGAGCCTGCCGGAGACGTTGTGCAGCAGTTCTTCGACAGCCTAGTGGAAGTAGCGGTCAATGCTGACGACAAGAAGCTCCTCACCCGCGACACCACCGATCAAGAGATGGAACGCATCGCCACCAGGGCAGAAGAGGCGGCGGCAGCCGCAGCCGCGGGTGAATTTGGGTTCACAGTGGAGGAAGCGGACGCGACATCGGCGATGAGTCTTGCTGAGCGGGAGTGGCCTGAAGACGAAGAAGAGCTTGCCGCGCCCGACGCCGAGTTGAGTGAGCCCGCCGAGGGTGCGAGCAGCCCGCCATCTCCGGGGAGCTTGCCGGGAACAGGGCCCGGAACGCAGCCCCCAGTGCAGCCAAGAAGGCACCTCCACAGGATCAGGGACGCAGCAGGGCGGCAAGCTGGTCAACAGCTGCAGCACCGCGCGACGCGCTCCGCCGCGGCAAGTACGGTTGCCGCGGGTGCGCCTCCCGCCGCAGTGGCAACTGGGGCGGGGTCATCTCGGGCTGGCGCCGCAGTCCCCGCCAAGCGGCCAAGAGATCCCACCCCTCCACCTCGTCGCGCCGGAGGTGGGCCGAACTTCGACCTCTCCGCGCTCAGCTCCGACGAGGAAGAGGAAGAAGAGTAAGATTCCTTTGTTGTTCTTGTAGTTCTTCAACTTGCCATTCCTGTCTTGCATCTGATCTGATCCACCCTGGACCCTCCCTTTTCAGGACTCTGGCCCAGAGGGCGGCGAAGAGGGCCAAGGCTCAGGTGGTGGTCATCGAGGACAAGCCCACTGCAACGACAGGAGGCGCGCCCGAGACCACCTTGCCGGATCCGGCCATCACTTCGCAGAGCAGCCCCCAGCGCAGCCCCCAGCGTAAGCATATGGTTTACTTTCGGCTTCTAGGTGCGCGTGGTTGCTCTTTTCCTTTGTTGACATCTGATCACTGGTTTGTTTGTGCAGGAGCAGAATAGCTTCATCAGGAGGGCGTGGTGATCAGCTCCGACTCGTCGTCTGCTTCGACTACGCCGCCAAGGGCGGACTCCCCGGCAAGGGAGCGTTCTCCGGTAAGGGAGGAGCCTCCGGAAAGGGAGGAGTCTCCGGCAAGGGACAGCGCTAACGATCCGCCGGTGGTGGAGCTAATGACAGCGGATCCCAGCACAGGTAATCCTTCCTGCCCGAAACTTCCTTTGTATTCTTCTGCTGATTTTTCTTCTTGAGTGCTTGTTTGACTTCTCATTCTTCTCCGGTCATCAGGTCCACCCTCCGCGGATCCGATGGAGGCCGAGGCGGGCGGCGCAGAGGACGCGTGCGGCAACACTGATGATGCCGCGGCCGCCGAAGACGGAGCTGGTGCCGATGTGCCTGCCGGTGAAGAGGCCGCCAAGGCTGCCGCCGAGGAAGCTGGCGGGGGATCTGGCGATCGTACTGACGGCCCTGAGGCCGCAGGAGCATTAGGCGCTGCACCAACCGCCGATCCCTCCGCCGCTGCCGCAGCGTCAGGCTCCGAGGAGCCCCAGCCCGGCACCTATCTGAAGGCTGGCGAGGGCATCTTCATCAAGCTCCCTTGGGCGTCAAGCTCCAAGGCGCCGGTGGAAGGAGAAGTTTTGGATGGGGAGGTGCTCACCTCCGCCGGGTTGTCGATTGTTGATGCGCCGGGAAGCAGCAGTGACGAGCCCGAGGAGGAGCGGCTGCTGCGGAAGCTGCTGGCGCTCTATCGCGCCCGTCAAGTCAAGTTGGAGTCCCGGGAAGCGCTCGTTGCGAAAGCGAGAGTGGATATAGAGAAGCGCGTGGAGGAGCTCCGGGGTTTTCGCCAGGAAGCTCTCCGGGCCTTGGCGGAGGAGCGGGAGCAGCTTGCTGAAGAGCAGAAGGCCTTCCTCCTCGAGAAGGCCGAAGCTAAAGAGCAGCAGCGGCTCACCGACGAGAAGCTGCACGCGCGAGAAGGCGAGCTGGCTCAGCGGAAAGTGAACCTCGACAGCCACGAGGAGGAGCTTGCCGCGCGCGAACGGGCACTTGGCGGGTCGCTCCAAGAGGCAAAGGATGCGGCTGCGGCTGCCGAGGCCGCCAAGAAGGAATTGGAAGTAAAGGTGGCGCAGCTGGAGGCTGATCTGAAGATGGGTGGCGAATAGCTTGCCGCGCTCAAGCTGGAGCGCGAGAAGGACGCCCTTGCCCATGGTGAGTTGCAGGGCCAACTCTCCGAGAAGGGCAAAGAGCTGCGCGCCGCCAAGAATTCCAATGCTGATATGGAGCTGAAGCTGGCCACCCTGACGGAGACGTTGGACGGCGCCAAGAAACGGGAGGCGGACTTGAAGAAGGACATCAAGGCCAACGAGGCGCTGCTAGCGAGGGCCGCAGAAACCCAGAATCTTCTCAGAGATACTGTGGCGCTCTGGACGGAGGGCCTCGTGAACATTGCTGCAGTCATCAAAGAGGAGCTGGTGCAATTGGGGGTGGAAGACTTCGGGTACTCCTCCGACGAGAACCTCCAACCCAGCGCCAAGCTCACTCTGTTCTTCAAAGGCGTGGCGGCGGCGCTCTAGCAACTCCGGGAACGGATCCGAAAGCAGTTGGCCGACGAGTCACGCTCGATTTGTGCCGGAGTTCTGGAGAAGGTGCTGGTGAAGGTGGCCTTCCGCAATCCGGGCCTCAACCTCACCAACGTCCTCAAGAGGCTGCCGGCGGACGCTGATCTTGACGCACTTAAGGCCCTCGTCGCACCCATTATGGACAGGGTGAACGAGGTCAAAAGGGTTGATGGCGGTCGCGTAGATTAGGCCGTCTGTTTTCTTCTTTTCTTGTCGCTGCTAGTCATGTCATGGGAACACTTTATTAGAGGCGCGACAAGTTATTTTTGTAATATAACTCTATCTTAGGCAAAAGATTGCTGTGTTACTTCCTTTACTCGACTCTTGGCTTTGTATGGTTCTGCCCTACGCTTTCTAGGGAAACTTGCCGATGCAGGCACTCTTGCCGCGAGCGCCGAGTGCGGAACTTCAGCAGCCTGCTGGCGGGGTCGCTACCGACAAGCAACCTTGTCACAACTAGTTGCAGCTCACTTAAGTTGTTGAGCGGACTCGAAACAAAGTAAGGGCGCAGCTAGCTACGAGTTGGTTCCTCCGCGCACAGGTTTTCCATACAAAGCACGGTCGTTCAAGAAAAATAACTCAAAAACTTAAAAAACTGATTGCTCAAACTTTAGCAACTTAGCTTTTCTATCGTCTGTTTCCCGGCAAGGAGAAACTTTCTTGAACGGCCTGGTCCACACCATTATCTTCTCCTTCCCCCCCCCC
>NC_057812.1:517080748-517089591 GCF_018294505.1 Triticum aestivum
AAAGAAACAGAGAAATAAAGTAATGATATGGAGCCTTGGGCTCGTTATCGCTTACCGGGGTCTGGTTCTGCACAAAGTGTTAGATAATATATGCGAAAAAAGGATTATAGCATAAAAAAACTGACAAGATGTGCGGGGCACATGAACTTTACTGGTGCACGGGGTCTGCGCCCGGCTTTGTACAAAGGATTACATGCAACAGCGGCAAGACTTGTATAAAAGGTGGTTGCCGGAAAAGCTTCCGGCAACCGCGCCCTACGGGTAAAACTTACGAAGATGTTCAATGTTCCAGGAGTTGCTCACCGGAATGCCATCTTCGGTCTCAAGGCGGACAGCGCCGGGCCTAGTGACTCGTTTCACCCGATAAGGGCCTTCCCACTTCGGCGTCAACTTGTTGGAATTCTTGGCGGACTGAACACGCCGAAGAACAAGGTCGCCTTCCTCGAAGCTCCTGGCTTTAACTTTGCGGCTATGGTAGCAACGCAAAGCTTGCTGGTAGCGAGCGACTCGCACAATAGCCTGAAGACGGTCTTCCTCAAGGAGCAGCGCGTCATCTTGGCGCAACTGCTCTTGCTCGAGCTCATCATAAGCGAGCACTCGAGGTGACCCGTAAACGAGTTCCGTGGGGAGAACTGCCTCTGCTCCGTAGACGAGAGCGAAGGGTGTCTGGCCAGTGGCTCGATTTGGCGTCGTCCTGATCGACCAAAGAACCACCGGCAGCTCCTCGATCCAGTTTCTTCCACACTTGTGCAGCCTGTCGAAAGTTCTGGTCTTGAGGCCTCGCAGCACTTCAGCATTTGCCCTCTCCGCTTGACCGTTGCTTCTCGGATGAGCAACAGAAGCGAAGCAGACCTTGGCGCCAAGTTCTTGGACGTACTGCATGAAGGTGATGATCCTGTTAGGGATCCCGAAACGGCAAACAATCGACCTGAAGAACTTGACTGCTGACTGTGCTGTCACCTTCCTCACTGGTTCCACTTCCGGCCACTTTGTGAACTTGTCGATAGCGACGTACAAGAACTCAAAGCCCCCGACAGCTCGGGGAAAGGGGCCGAGGATATCGAGCCCCCAGACCGAAAATGGCAAGGATAAAGGGATCGTCTGGAGAGCTTGAGCTGGCTGGTGTATCTGTTTGGAATGGAACTGGCACGCTTCACACTTGGTTACTTGTGCAGTTGCATCCTGGAGGGCTGTCGGCCAGAAGAAACCTTGTCGGAATGCTTTGCCGGCAAGTGCTCTTGCGCCAATGTGGTGACCACATATGCCTCCATGTATCTCTGCCAACAGCTGTTGTCCATCTTCCCGGTGAATGCACTTCAATTTCACACCATTGAGTCTTATTCTATACAGTGTGTTGTCGACAAACTTGTACATACTTGACTACCGGGCTACTCTTTCCGCTTCTTCTTGCTCTTCGGAAGCTCTCCTGTCTGAAGGAAACGGACGATCTGTTGCGCCCATGCTGGAGCTTGCGGCTCGACAACAAGGGCTAAAGGCATATCTATTGCGGTGGGAACATCCGCTTCTACGGCAAGAACCTGCGGTTCGGCCGGAGCCTGATATTCCCCGGCAAGCTTGCCAGAGAAAAACTTGTCGGGAGCGTCTGCTTCAACGGAACAAACCAAGAGGTTCGCCGGAGCAGACTGCTCCTCGGCACTCTTGGCGTCGATCTTGGGGACCTTCTTGGCGGCGGCTTCGTGAAGCTCTGCCGGAAAGTAGTCATCAGAAACCAACTTCCTCTTCTTTCTCTGTCCAGTCGACGGTGTTACGGATGGTTGAGTCAGCTTGAGCACAAAAATCCCTGGTTCCACAGGTAACTTTAGTGTTGCGCACTTTGACAGGCCGTCAGCAATATCGTTCTGAGCTCGTGGAACGTGTTCCATTTGCAGGCCGTCAAAGTGTGCTTCTAGCTTCCTTACTTCATCAACATAAGCTTCCATCAACGGACTCTGATAGCTTTTGTTTACTTGGTGGACGACCAACTGCGAGTCACCCCTGACAATGAGCTTGTTGATCCCAAGGTCTGCCGCGATTCTGAGTCCGGCAAGCAAACCTTCATACTCTGCGGTATTGTTCGTTGCTTGCTCCTTGGGAAAATGCATCTGAACTACGTACTTGAGGTGCTCTCCGGTGGGTGCGATAAGCAGCACGCCTGCGCCGGCGCCTTGCAGCGAGAAGGCACCATCAAAGTACATCAGCCACTCTTTGCTTGCCTCCTTGACGGGGATGCTCGTTTCTGGAGTTTCTTCGTCTGGTGTCGGCGTCCATTCCGCTATGAATTCTGCCAATGCTCTGCTCTGTATAGTGGAAGTACTCTCAAACTTGAGGCCAAAGCTTGACAGTTCCAGTGCCCACTCGACAATCCTGCCGGTTGCTTCTGGATTTTGCAGTATCCTCTTCAACGGAAAGCGAGTGACAACTGTTATCTCATGTGCCTGGAAGTAATGGCGCAACTTTCTCGAGGCCATGAGAAGGCCGAAAAGCAATTTCTGTACGCCAGAATACCTTGATCTAGCCCCCTGTAGAAGGGAACTGACAAAGTAAACTGGGCGCTACACCATTTTCCTCTGCACCTCTTTGCATGCCTGCGCAGACTCAACTTTGTCGGGGCCAGAGCTTGTCGGAGAAGCCCCCTGCTTGTCGCTGGATTCACTTGCCGCGGTTGCTGGCTCATCGTCCGCCTCCCTCTCCGCTACTAACGCAGCACTAACCACTTGATTGGTTGCTGCCAGATATAGCAGCAACTTCTCTTGTGGCTTAGGTGCGACAAGTATTGGAGTGGAGGACAGGTACCTCTTCAAGTCTTGTAGCGCGGGCTCCGCTTCTGGAGTCCATTTCATCGGACCTGCCTTTTTCAATATTTTGAAAAACGGCAAGGCGCGCTCTGCGGACTTAGAGATAAATCTGCTGAGAGCAGCCACGCAACCGTCAAGCTTTCGTACATCCTTGACGCGCTTTGGTGCTTCAATCTGCTCGATGGCTTTGATCTTGTCGGGATTTGCTTCAATCCCTCGTTGTGACACAAAGAACCCGAGAAGCTTGCCGGAAGGGACTCCGAACACGCACTTCTCGGGATTGAGCTTGAGGTTGATCCTGCGCAGATTTGCAAAAGTTTCATCTAGATCTTGAATCAGAGTAGCCTTGTTTTTACTCTTGACCACTATATCATCCATGAAGGCTTCCACATTTCTGTGCATTTGCGGCTCAAAAGCACGGTGGACTACCCTTGCGAATGTTGATCTAGCATTCTTCAAACCGAAAGGCATCCGTACGAAGCAGTACGTGCCACATGGGGTGATAAATGCGGTTTTCTCTTCATCCTCTTCTGCCATGAAGATCTGATGGTATCCTGAGTATGCATCAAGAAATGAAAGTAGATCACATCCGGCTGTGGAGTCAACAATCTGGTCAATACGCGGCAAGGGAAATGGGTCTTTGGGACAAGCTTTATTAACATCAGTGAAGTCAATACAAAGTCTCCATTTCCCGTTAGCCTTGCGCACAACAACAAGATTGGCCAACCACGTGGGATGGAGCACTCCTCTGACAAGGCCTGCTGCTTCCAACTTCTTGATTTCTTCTGCGATGAATTCTTGGCGCTCCACAGCCTGCTTCCTGACTCTCTGCTTGACGGGCCGCGCATGAGGACAGACGGCAAGGTGGTGCTCGATTACTTTCCTGGGAACACCGGGGATATCAGACGGTTGCCATGCAAACACGTCGACATTCGCCCGCAGGAAAGCAACGAGCGCGCTTTCCTATTTGGGGTCAAGAGTGGCGCTGATGGTGAAGGTACCACCAGTGCCATCCTCCTTGGCGGACACCTTCTTAGTCTCAGGTGGGGCTGCCATTGCCTTCTTACACTTGCCGGTGGAGCTCGATGGTGCGTCCTCGATGGTAGCGCAGCACTCCGAAGAGGTGCGCTTGCCGGAGTAGACATCAGAGCTCTTGCCGGACTTGGTCGTCTTCTTCCCTCTGGGGGCTTCAGCGGCAAGTGTCTTGTGCTCTGCTGCGGCTGCCGCTTCCCGGTAGATCTTGTCGGCACAGATAAGAGCATCCTTCTTGTCGCCAGGGACAGAGATGACACTTACTGGGCCTGGCATTTTCAGTATGTTGTACGCATAGTGAGATGCTACCATGAACTTGGCGAGTGCCAGATGGCCAAGGATTCCATTGTAAGGTAATGGAAAGTCGGCAACGTCAAACGTGACCCTCTCAGTCCTGAAGTTCAGCTCGCTTCCAAATGTGACCGGCAGCGTGATCTTTCCCTTCGGCTTGCTTCTTCCCGGGCTGATTCCTTGGAATGTGCCGGTCTCCTCGAGCTCGCTATCAGGGATCTGAAGTTTCTGGAGGACCGCGGAGGATATCAGGTTCAAGCCAGCCCCGCCGTCAACTAGCATCTTCGTGACCTTGAGATTGCGGATAGTTGGAGAAACCAACATCGGCAAACACCCGACCGTAGTTACGCGATCAGGGTGATCCTCAATGTCGAAGATGATAGGTGCGCTGGACCATTTCAGGGGCTTGCGTGACTCTATGGATGGCTCTGCTGCATTCACTTCCCGCATCCACTGCTTGAGTTGGCGGTGCGAAGTATGCAGAGAGGCGCCACCGTCAACGCACAGGACCTCTGTGGCTTTCTGAAATTCCTGCTCGTCGGCCTCGTCATCATCCATGTCTTCGTCATCGTCGTCATCTTCATCCTTGTCGCGGACGCGGGGAGGTCTATCTCCTTGCCGCTGTTTGGCCTTGCCGCGGCGTCCTCCTCGGCCGGGACGTTTCTTGCCGGATCCACCAGTTCCTTCCTGGGCCTTCTCCTTGTCGCGCCGCTCTTACTCAGCTTTCTGTTGCTCAACAAGCTGTTCGACTTTCTTGCAGTTCTGGAGATCGTGACCCTTGGTGCGGTGAATCTTACAATACTGCTTGCCGGAGCTGTCCTACTTGTCGGCGGCCGCCACAGGCTGGGCCTCCTTGTCGGAGCCACCAGCTTTAGCTTCCTTGGCGCCACCTCCGTTGCCAGACTGCTCGACAGCTAGCACTTCGTTGCCCTTTTTCCTTCTGTTGTTCCGCCGCCGGCCTTTCCTTGTCGGGGCGGCATCCTCACTGTCGGATCCTCCTGCTCCTGTACTCTCTCTGGGGAGCCTCCTCCCCTCTTCAGCACGTGCGTACTTGTCGGCCAGGGCGTAAAGCTCGCTGACGTCTCTGATCTTGCACATTGCCATCTCCTCCCTGTCAGGACCCTGACTCAATGCCACATCGATCTAGCATGTAACACCTCATATCACTTTGCGGCCTCACGCACGGTATTCCCACGGGTGTCGCCTTACCTTGGCCCGGGACCGTTTGCGCCTTTTGGCACACATATATGACGGTGTCGCTAGCATCCATATGATAAGGAGCCCGGGCTGACATGGCTAGTCGTAAACCCAAAGTGGCACAGACTTACAGGGACAGGCATTCATGACCCAGCATCGAACGTGTCGGTCATCAGCGAGTGAATCCAGGCTGTAGCACTGGGCTAGCAGGACTCCCGTGAACCGGGCTGTAGCGGGCTAACAGGACTCCGGTATTCATCACGTGACATTTCCCCGAAGGGACAGACACAGGAACGAAGAAGGACACATGCCGGCCAGCCTAAGTGTTCCGGAGTAGTAGCAAGCTACCATGGCTCGGTGGAAACACTAGGAGACATTTCCCGGTAAGAGAGGCTACTAAAGATAAACAACTAGATAGTCAGATCCCACACATATCAAGCATTTCAATAACATACACACAATATGCTCGATATGTGCAATACAACATGGCATCACAACATGACTCTACGACTCAAGTATTTATTCAATAGGCTCCGAGGAGCGAGATATTACAAACATGGGTCTCATGACCCAACAATCAGAGCATACAAATCAAAGCACAAGCGGAAGCTATCATGTCTGAGTACAGACATCTATAAATGAAAAAGGCTGAGAAGCCTGACTATCTACCAGATCCTGCCGAGGGCACAAGATCGTAGCTGAGGTATCAAGCTAAACGTCGAAGTCCACGTGGAACTACTAGCGAGACCGAAGTCTCTCTGCAAAAACATAAAATAGGCAAACGTGAGTACAAATGTACCCAGCAAGACTTACATCAGAACTATCTACATATGCATCATTATCAACAAAGGGATGGTGGGGTTTAACTGCAGCAAGCCAGCTTTGACTCGGTGGCTATCCTGAACTACGACTGCAAGTAACTCTTTTGAGGTGGCGCACACGAGTCCACATATTCACCATATCAATACACCACTATGGATCCGCTCCCGTCTCCCTACGAGAACGCCATCCATAGCACTCATGCTTATCTTGCGTATTTTAGAGTATCCACTTTCACTTGTCTATGAACTGACATAAGCAACCCAGAAGTCCTTTTCCGCGGACACGGCTATTCGAATAGATGATGTTAACCCTGCAGGGGTGTACTTCTTCACACACGCTCTCACCACTTACCGTCGTTTACACGACATGTACTCGGCTACCTTCAAGCGGAAGCCCAACGTGGGTGTCGGCCACGGCCTGCCTAAACACTCAAGTCTCTAGTCCAGGTTTATCGCCTATTCGGGTTCCATCCATGAGGAGATCCGGCCGGAGTTTCGCTCACAGCCCCAAACGATGTGTACAGGGTTCCGTGACACCAAACGGGCGCCCGGTTTACCCGGCCACGTGCCTACCGCATCACAGCCCACCCCTACGGTCAGCGCTGTGCACGGCCTCCAGCATACTACAAACACCAGAAACTACTTGCAACTCCTGGACAGAGGACAAGGGTGATCAAGAAGCCGAGAGGGTCCATTGGTTTCGGGCCCAATGCGTGGTAGTAGCTGAATCATGGATCACAAACACAAAACTCAGTTCCTGAGGACGGCTGCAATGAGAAAACCACCATGTACTCCTACATGGCCTCTCACCGCTACCTTTACCAAATCGTATTCACACACTTAGCTCACACATAGTAGGACATGTTCACACACCTCTGATTCATCCCCGATGAATCAGACCTGACTCAACTCTAAGCAGTAGCAGGCATGACAAACAAGCATGAATGAGTAGGCACAACAGGGCTCAAACAACTCCTACTCATGCTAGTGGGTTTCATCTATTTACTGTGGCAATGACAGGTCATGCAAAGGATAAAGGGGTTCAGCTACCGCAGCAAGTAACAGATGAATCGGTGTTGTCCTAATGCAGTAAAAGAGAGCAGGAGCGAGAGAGTAGGATTGTATCGGAATGAACAAGGGGGTTTTGCTTGCCTGGCACTTCTGAAGATAGCACTGAGTCTTCATCAGTGTCAACGATCGCATCATCGGTATCACGTCTATCGAGAGGGGACAAATACCGGCAAATACAGAAAAGACACGATCAATGCAATGCACAATATGATGCATGCTATGACATGGCAATATGAATGTGTTTTGGGCTAATGCACCTAAAACCAGATTAAATGAAGTTGGTTTGAATCCAAGATTCAAATTCAAACTCCATATGGGGTTATTTAAATGTCATTCACTTCATTTGTCCTAAAGAGTAGTGATAAGTTGTTCTAACATGCATGAAAATGGTACAGATGGATTCCTTGAATTTTTCTGATAATTTTTCATATATAATTTATTTAATTTGGAGTTACGGTTAATTTTCTATGATTTTTAGAAGTTTTAGGCATTTTCTGAAATTTCTTATATAAAAATAAATTCAGAAAATAAGTTACTGCATCAGCATGACGTCGGCATGACGTCAGCAAGTCAAAGGCGTCGACCAGGTCAAACCTGACCAATGGGGTCCACTGGTCAGTGACCCAGTCAACTAACCAAGTTAGTTAGCCCTAACTAACTTAGTTAGCCGGGCGGGGCCCGCATGTCAGTGGCTCACCTAATTAACTAAGTTAGTTAACACTAACTAACCTAGCACTGACTAAGCAGGCGCCTGGGCCCACACGTCAGGGGGTCAAACCCCGGGTCAAACCCGCCGGAGTTGACCCGCGGCTTGTCGCCGGCGACGCCAGCAACGGCGGAGGGCGTCGGAAACGCTGCTCCAGCCACGGTTTGATGCGCGGGTGGGTGCTACGAGTAGCTGGCGATGTGGCGCATCCAACGGTGGCGGTGTTTGGTGCTGGGGTGGCCGGAGTTAACGGCGGCGAGCTCTTTTGCGGCCGCCGGAGTTTGGCTATCGACGGGAACTATGCCACAGAGCACGGGAGGAGCAGCAGTTGGGTGATTTGAGCTCCTTCGGATGCGCTGAGCGCGTTGGCGGGCTCATAAGCAAGCGGTGACGGCTGTGGCCGCGACGGCGCCATGGCCGGCGGCGAGGGATTCTCGGGCAAGGTGGTGGGGCTAGCTAGAGAGGGAGGTGGGGCACGGGGAGAGGGGGAATCGGGTCGAGGGCTCACCGCGGAGCTGCAGGGAGGGTTAGTGGGCTCGGGGGCGCGCCGGAGTGGCCGAATCGAGGGAGAAGATCCTCGGCGGCCGGCGAGGGGGAAAACGTCGGGGGCGGCGTTCCGGGGCTCTTCTGGTCGCGTGAGACGACGAGGAGGACGAGGGAGGACCGGCGGAGCTCTGGGAGGCGTCGGGGAGACGAGACGGTGGCTATGGCCGCGCGAGCGCTGGTCGGCGGCGACGGCCTCCATTCGGTCGCGGGAGGGGAAACAGAGGAGCGAGGGGGAGGGAGGTCCAGAGAGCGAGGGAGAAGTGAGAGGGGGTCGGGGCGTCTCCGTGGCGTCGCGAGGAGGTCGGGGAGGCTGCCACAACGAAGCAGGAGGTGGAGGCCTCCGCGTGCGCGCGTGCGTGCGGTGTCTGTCCTCCTGGCAGGGAG
>NC_057812.1:517089710-517090104 GCF_018294505.1 Triticum aestivum
GCGGCCAGGGGAAGCAGGAGGTGGCCAGGGGAAGCAGGAGGTGGCCGAGGCAGCGTCGGCGCGCGCCACGCCTCGCCTCTGTTCGTCCTCCTGGCAGAGGAGGAAGAGGACAAGGGGGAGGAGGAGGTGGGCTGGGCCGGCCAGGTGGGGGAGCTGGGCCGGCTGGTGGGCTGCACGGGTGAGGCCAGGTAGGCTTTACTCTTTTTATTTTTTTTCTGTTCTGTTTCTTTATTTAATATCTTTTGCCATTGTTTGAATTTAAACAAATTCAAACAATGCCAAAAACTCCTCTGAATATTTTTATTTTGCTAGATGGACTTTTCCAAAAGCTTATAATATATTTCAGGGGTATTTGAAATTATATTCTAGTTATATGAATATAATTCAAATTCAA